>NC_085845.1:96391651-96436651 GCF_035594765.1 Anolis carolinensis | reverse complement strand
TATTGGACATTATTTTCTTGGACTATATTTGACCTTTCCTGAAAGGTCTATTTCTGAACTTTATTCTTCACTTATTTTTATTGACTTTATATAATCCTTTAATAAAGATATTAGATAGATTCTGGTCTCTGCGCATGGTTATTGGTGCTCTGCAGCCTGGGTCCTGACAATACCCTCGATGGATTGTCACCTTGACGTGGTGAGGGGCTTGCGTGTTCCATTGAACCTGTGGGCACAACCACTGGAGTCACACACTCCCAGGAGTGGCCACAGGGGAGGATCCAGACCAAGAACAATCTGAAGACCAAAGACCTCAACGGCGGAGCAGGCGGAGGATAACATGGTACATGTTACAACGGCTGTGAAGGCAGAAGAAGGCTGCAACAGACTGAGAAGCCACTCTCGTTGTGTTAATCACACCACTGCTGGAACCTCAATCTGTGAAGACTGTGTGTTGACCGGCCATGCACCCACCTCCACACATTAAAAAAAATCACGCACAGGCATCTTCCAAGAAATGGAGGACCATCATCCTCGAACTACGAGGGATCACCTAAGTAAGTAAGATACTCTGTTGACCTTAAATAAATTATCTTCAGTTGGTTGCAAGGCTCTGATACTCTGTCATGACTCTAATGCCTGTTGCAGGAATGCCTACAATTCCCACCAACCTTCATCACTGGGCCCATTTACACCTTCACTAAAATTTGGGGCCAGCCCTGAGAAGTAATACTCCATGTTTGTCCTGTATTAGGGCAGAGTCCAGCTGGTTCCTCCTAGGCCATCGCCTTACCGTTTCTGGTGGCCATCACTCATTGACTGGAACGACTGGCACAAAGGCAATCTGAGAATGGAGGACGGGAAGGAAAGGTCATTCCTCCCCTCTCTCACATTGCTGTGGTGTCCCGGTTAACATCACTCCATCTGATGACCAATGACCACCAGATATTTCCTGGCTGGTCACAGCTACACTCCAGATCAGCTCTGTGGAAAAGTGGTAATGAGGATGGAGGTGGTAAGGCCCTGTAGTGGCACCAAATCGAGTTTGGTGATGCCTCATGGTCAGGACTCCTTCCTACCTCCATATTGGCACAGAGTCTGGCCATACAGACGTGTCACATTCTGGATTGGCCCCAAGGCAATGTGTCCATGTAGATGCAGTCTTAGTGCAATTAATGTTGTATGGGGTTAACAACAGCATTTTCAGTTTTAGCGGACATATCTTTGCAATGCCGTGAAATTTAAAAGGGTTTTATTATCCTTTTTAAAAACATCTATGCACATACAGCCTTTCCCTGGAACTATAATATGATGTGGTTGAAATACAATGTAGCTTCTGACCATAATTTTTATTCAGCATCTTATCTTCTTTGGAATGAAACTATGCTATCAGTATTTTTACTGCTGCATTATACTAAGATAAACAGACCCTCCACCAAAGGTTTTATAGTTTCATCAGAATCTTTCATGATATTTCATGTTTATTAGATTATTTTTAGGGTCTCAGTACTCAAATAAACACTGATTTACTCTTTGGCTAAGGCAAACATAAGCAGAATTTTGAGGAAGTGAGAAGGACTTGGTGATAATTAGATGGCATACCCAAACATGCATGATGCAGGATTTCCTGTTAAATAATAAGTTGCTTGAATTGTTCTTCAAAAATGCTTAAGGAACAAGCCTGGAATCATTCAAATTCAAGAAGGGTTTTTAAAAGTTTACATTCCCAAGACATTTGCCCTGAAGCGTTATCTCAGTTCTTGAGATGAATCGTGCTTTTGCAGAGAGCATCTTCATATCCTACAAAACTGTCATCTCCCACATATTGTAGCATTGTTTTACCACCATTTGCTGCTCTCAGACTTCTATGTAGAAAGACATACGTGTGGAAAACATGCAATGATATACAACTACACAGAGAGCTTAAGAAAGGAGGGCTCTGTGAACATGATCCCAATTATTTTCATAGCAGAAAATGTGGTTCCATGACATCTAAGAAGACCCCCATAACAAAACCTGGGGCCTTCCTTATGGTAAAATAATGCAAAAGGAGCTTGGTTCTTATGGAGAATGATATGAGGATCTGAGATCTGATTTTTTTTTACCATGTATCAGATCCTAAAGGACTCTGGACAAGACTTAAACTTTCAGCACTTTGTATATTCCATCTATTCCAATCAGTGCATGAAATTTGTTTTTTTACTGGATTCAGAAATATAGCCTAAAAATCCTAGACATATGAGAATCCAGCACTGGACCAGATCTGTGGGCTTATTGATCATCGGTCGAGGTGGTTGATGCCTGGATGCAGCCCTGTGTGTGGGCCAACAATTATATACATCTAAACAAAGAAAGTTATGTCCTTTTTTCTTCAAACTATTCTGTATGTCTGTTCTTCAGAGCACATCTCGCACATTACACAAATCCAAATAAAGGCTGACATTTGCTCTTATTGGCAGATGAAGCCCTGCTTAATAACTTCCACTAGGTATTTCCTTTATATGTCTAAGGGTACATTCAACTCAAATATTAATTTGGGGCTATTCATTTTTTTATTGATTGCTGATTTTAAATAGTGCCAGATGAGATTTCTTTTTTTAAAAAATGCACAAAAAATATTGGACCTCATCTTAGAAAATGTTCCATTGGAAAAGTTTTAATTCCATATTAATTTTTACTCAGGCAAGTTCCAAAATGATTGGTGATTCAAAGAAGGCTAAAAAGCCAACATCTGTCCTCGAAGCATGGAAGATTGTAAGTAACCAAACCTTGCTTATCAAACCAAAATTAAAATTTATTTTCATAATTTTACTATACTAAGTCCTACCATTCTTTGTAAATCTATGAATTTCTTGTCCAAATGGTTGCATACTAGGCAGAAGATGTATTGACTGAGCAGGTCAAAGGATATTGGAATGAGTTTAACAAAGCACTGCAGGCATTTGACCCACAAAATAATGGCATTGTCAGCAGAAATAATTTCCGGAAAGTTCTTCAACTATATTGTCCCTCATTAAATGATGACCATATTATTGCGTAAGTAACCAGTACAGGAGATATCAATCCTGTTTTTGCAGTTTTTGTCATCTCTTTGTGAATCTTTGATCATTAGAAACAGGTGCACTCCAGAGATATTCATTAGCATACATACAATTATCAATAAATAAGTAAAGAGCATAGGTCCATTCAATCATGTCTACAGCATTTCCTCCCTTGGGACCCTTAGATGCATCATTCTTCCATTCTGATTGGCCCAACAGGCAGGGCTCATGGGGAACCCCTGTGTGAGCAACTTTCAGCAGGTTCTCCGTGCCACATGGTGCCGAATAGGGGAGGAGGAGCCATGATCAGCTGCCACGTGGTCCTGTAATGGATGAAAAAATGTGATGGCTAAGCCCTTACCGTTATGGCCATCCGGCCAAGTCAAACAAGCTAGATTGGCCGAAGAGAACCAACCACTCCAAATTCATGCACAAGCCTAATGTATACTACATTTAGACAGGATGCATACTGACCCCATCACACCAGATTCTTATGATTTGAAAATAGTTTTTCCCCTCATTACATTACAGAAGGCTTGCTCCTCCCAATCTATTTCAATGCCTTCCAACATCACTTTTTATTTTATTTTTTTCTAATATTGCACAGTGACATAGATTGGAAGTCTTAAAATACTGTTCTCATGAGATTCTAGCTAACAGGATGCATACTGATATTATAATCACACCTAAAAACAGTGCCTCAGAACCGTATTAAAGAAAAGAAATCACGATAGGAATCCCATGAACAATTACTCTGTTTTTGTAATGTTTTGCAGATATACTCCAACGGATTACTGACAGAGTAGGGCAAATGTTGTGTGATAGGCCTAGAGATGGGAAGGCCTGGAAAAAAATGAAAAAAAATTGGGGAAAAATATTTTTCCCAATTTTTTTCCAAAGCCATTTTTTCCAGAAAAATTGAAAACAAAAGTGTGTAGAAACAAAAAGTCTCAGACATCTTTCATTAAGATCTTTGTTACATGGTTTGAATACCATGTCATAGATATACAGTAGAGTCTCACTTATCCAAGCTAAACGGGCCGGCAGAAGCTTGGATAAGTGAATATCTTGGATAATAAGGCGGGATTAAGGAAAAGCCTATTAAACATCAAATTAGGTTATGATTTTACAAATTAAGCACCAAAATACCATGTTATACAACAAATTTCACAGAAAAAATAGTTCAATACGCAGTAATGTTATGTTGTAATTACTGAATTTACAAATTTAGCACCAAAATATCACGATATATTGAAAACATTGACTACAAAAATGGCTTGGATAATCCAGAGGCTTGGATAAGTGAGACTTTACTGTATTATCATTTGAAAAAACATATTCTACACACTTTTCCTTTTTTTCAGGAAAAAATGGCTTTGGAAAAAATGGGAAAAAACAGTTTTTCTCCCAATTTTTCTGGGATTTTTTCCCCAGGTCTTCCCATCTTTAGATAGGACCCATTTGGAAACATGTTCAAAAAGTCTCAGAAACAGAATAAATCCTAAAGTGATAAGGTCCCTAGTGAAGGGTACAATTTTAAACCCCTACAGAAGTAAGGATTTACATAAACCATTCACAGAACAGTATACAAGCATCTTAACACTTGGTGAGTCAGTTAATACATGGAGTATGGTGTAAAATCATTGTCTTATTTCAATTTTTTGTTCTCTTACAATTACAAAATCTTTATGAAACAGAATTAGGAATGACCAAACCAAACCATCCTGGGGATCTGGATGCCCTGACAGCCTGTGATTTTGCATGAGTCTTTAATGCTGTTTGGACACAACCAACATAAAAAATACATATCAGGATTCAGTGATATACATAGTGATTGTGCACCATTTTCCAGATATTATTTCTGTCTGCCAGCAGCAATCTGGAGTTAAATTTGTTTCTTTGTCAAGATGAATCTCATTACTCCAAGGAACAGTGGATGGCAGTGTTCCTTCATAAACATTGTCCTGACAAAAGAGTCCATATCCATGCTGCAGCATTTTCACTTATCAGGTTGACATGATTCCTTAAACATGCTGATTTTGGACATAAGCCTGGCAGGGAGTGTCATAACCATGCAGAGGGATTTTAACATAGCTTTAGGAAATATGATATTTAAGAAAAGATTTCCAGCACTGAAAAAAAGAACAAACCACTTGTGTAAGTTTTTAAGCTCGGTGACATTGTTTTCTTACTGACTTAGAAAGCTGGAGATAAGGCCCCTTTTGTAATCAGAGTGCAATCTACCACTTCCTTTAGTTAATAATAAGCAGTTTGGTTGTCGTCTTGGCTGCAGATGGCTCTCTGGCAGGTGACATTCAGACTGAAGAACCAAGTTGTAAATGCAACTTTCATTGCATGCAAATTTGTAAATTTCATTTCATATTTGTAGCTGCATTCTCTGATAATACAGGTGCAACACTTTGATGAGAATGATCAAAATTGGAAAACTGGAATTTGCCCTACTTCCCGCACCCCAAATTTCAAATTTTGTTTTCAGGCATTATATCTTGAAAGGGCATTAGAGCTACCATGATGTAGTTAGTGGTTTGAGAATTGGACTATGATTATGGGCACCAGAATTCAAACCCCATTCAGCCATGGAAATCCACTCTCTTAGGCTCAGAGGAAGACAAAGGCAAACTCACTCCGAACAAATCTTGCCAAGAAAACCCTATGATAGGCCCACCTTGACATCCATAGAATAATAAAATAATAGAGTTGGAAAAGACCACATGGGCCATCTAGTCCAACCCCCTTATCCTCAATTGGAAATTACTGCACAACCGCAACAGCACAATCTAATTTTTTTTCTTATCTCAAAACTAAAAAAAAATATTTTAAAAAATATTGTGATGTAATTTAAGGGCCACGAAGATACACTATATTATAAGCTACTCCATAGTTAATTTTGTAAGGTTACTGTTGTCTGCATGTAAGTTGCTTCAGGTTTATGGCAATCCTAAGGCGGCCAAGTCACAGGGTTGTCTTGGCAAGATTTGTTCAAATAAAGGGTTGTTGTATGTTTTCCAGGCTGTATGGTCATGTTCCAGAAGTATTCCTTGCTTAGTTCCTCCATACCTCACAACCTCTGAGGATGCCTGCCATAGATGTGGGTGAAACGTCAGGAGAGAATACTTCTGGACCATGGCCATACAGCCTAGAAAACATACAACAACCCTGTGATCCTGGCCATGAAAGCCTTTGACAACACATTGTTCAAATAAAGTTTGCCATTGCCTTTCTCTTGAGGCTGATTTGGGCCGTTTCTACACTGCCATATAATCCAGATAATCTGAGCAGATAATCCACATCTGCTTTGAACTGGATTGTATGGGTCTATACTGCAATATAATCAGTGTTCTGTCACGCGCTGGGCCTGTAACTGATTGTCTTTTTGTATAGGACGTATACTTTATGCCCAGCAGGAAGCCAGGGCGCCTAAAGAGAGGTTGTTGAGAATTTTCCTGAGCAAGGATAGTCCTTTGAGTCTTTAATGAGATAACAAAGTCTTTATTGATGAACAAATAATAAATCTTCAAGGAGTCAAATAACACTCCGAAGTTTCCTTAGTAAACTGTTGGCCCTTTCAGTCTTGTCCCCAGGGGACAGGCAATTGGCTTTGGATAACTGTGCTTTCTCTATAAGAAAATCCCCTTATAACCTCTCCCAGGCTGTCTATTATCTGGGCCTAGCTGATCTGGGACCCACTGCCGACTCCAAATGCGTCTGGGTATCGAGTGGACCTACCAGCCAAGGCTTGCAGATGTTTCAGTTGGGGTTCTGTGGATCTGTGGTGCTGTTCTCTCTTTGAGCCTTTAGAAACTTAGGGCTGTTTCCCTCAGGAGCTGTGAGGCTGAGAGGCTTTTGGGACTTTTCCCCTGGAATTTCTGTTTCTGTTTCCTCGGATGTTCTGTATCCCTGGATGTGCTTGAGATGTGAAGCTTTTCTACGGGACGAGCTGGTCTACGTCCTATAGCTTAGCTTCCTAAGTGAGACTAACTTAAAAATGGCTCCTTCCCTCCCAGAGCCCTGAACAAGGGGCGGAACCAAACTTAATGATGATTGACAGGCCGCCTGTCCTATGATTGCAAACATTTGCAGCAAGAAAGTAAAATTGACAATCTGGATTAGAAAGGGCCATAGCCAGGGTCATCCAGTGGTTTTCTATGGTGGAGAAAGATTTGAAGCCTGGTTTCCAGAGTCATAGTCCAACACTCCATCCACTACACCACATTGATTCTCACTTTCATAAGATACTTTATAGCAATCCTTAATTTTATGTTTTGGGCAAATTTATTGTATACTTTTATTCTAAAGATGATATGATTATGTAAATAAAGGTTATCTACCAACTGACCTTGCAGTCCAAATCTTGTATTTATTATTCAACATGGACATATATAAAAAGTGTAGTTAAAAAGAACAGTTCACAAATGTACTACTGAAGAGAAGAGTAGTAGTAATTTATTTTCGCACCGGCAATCTCTCTTAATAGCTAGCATTCACTAGCTATTTCTTTATATACAAGAGGATTAATAATTTTTGGAGCCTAGCTGCAAAAAGAGCCATGGGAGGTTTCCTTAGAAAACATATTTTTATTCAGGAAATTTTAATAATAATTTTCAATACGCTTTGTCTAGATTATATCAGAAATACCAAGATGATACTACAGAAGGGGTCCTATACAGGATGCTGTTACATAGTCTAGGAGTGGCTGATATGCCAAAAGAATTAATTGTCATGAGCAGCAGCCCTTCATCCCGAGGAAGTCAACACAGAGAAGAAAAAAAACAGATTGATAAAACAGAGAGGTATTGTATAAATGATGGGAAGTGCATGCAGGTCCCTGCTAAAGGTTTAAGATGCAAAGGTAGAAAAGTGCAGAAGTCTCTAGAGAATTACTTATCATTGTCAAGATTTAATCGTCCCTTGATAGTTTTTTTTCTACTTTGCCTGGGGAAAGACCTTTATATTCTTTCTTGATGAAATCTAGTGATATTTTGAAATTGCATAGCATCTTCTGTCCTGTGAGGACCTTCTGTTTTTATCTGCAACATCTAGCATTTAAGCCATTGTGTCTAGCATTCTTGAAGTTACATTTTATGAATTAATCCATTCCTCTTTTAAAGCTATTTTAAGATCAGTCTAGGTGATATGTTTATATGATATTTTTAGAAGATATAGTCCTCCACTAGTGAAGGATGACTGTTTACCCTGGCATGTTATTTTTCTCACCTATGTATTTTGCATGGTTTGTTTGTGATTTTCTCAAAAGAAATATATATTCTTTTAAAAATCTAATTTAACTCAGAGCCATAGGCTGTTAGTCTATTGTCTGATAATTATCTTCATAAGTTAGTGGTACTTTGGGTTTACCTCTTTGGGTCCGCGGTGGTGCAATGGGTTAAACCCTTGTGCTGTTGAACTGCTGACCTGAAGGTTGGCAGTTTGAATCTGTGAGACAGGTTGAGCTTCTGCTGTCAGCCCTAGGTCTTGCCGACCTAGCAGTTCGAAAACATCCAAATGTGAGTAGATAAATAGGTACCGCTTTGGCAGGAAAAGGCAAAGAGACACTCCAAGGAATCTTACCAGCCACATGACTAGGAGGTGTCTACGACAATGCAGGCTCCTTGGCTTGGAAACGGAGAAAAGCACCTCCCTCAGAGCCAGAGATGAGCACCGCCTCCAGAGCCGGAGATGAAAGGAGAAGCCTTTGACTTTGTCTGTGTATTTGTGTTTCACTGTATTTCCATTTATAACAAGGCATTGAATGTTTGCCTGTGTTTGTTTATATGTTGTAATCTGCTCTGAGTCTCCTTGGGGAGAAGGGCGGAATAATAATAATAATAATAATAATAATAATAATTATTATTATTATTATTATTATTATTATTATTATTATTATTCACTGAATGACACAAAGTTCTGTTTGACAAGTGGGCTGCAAATGATTCTACTCCAATCACAGCACTGTCCACTGATCACTATTTTTCTTTTGAGTGTAGTGAATAACAGCTATGTGTGTGTGTCGGGGGGGGGGTGTACTTAATTTTAGGAAATCAGTATGTTGAGAGCTAAGCATGTTTCTTGCCCTTGCTAAGGTCAGTAAGTGAGAATTAAGCCTACCCTTCTCTTATCTCAATAGAACCCATTTGAGATTCTATTTCTCAGTCATGCTCCAGTGTGACACAAAGTTAGGGAATGATACAATTTTATTTATCTATGAAAATGCCTCATATCAATTGTCAGGGCATAGTCACTGAATGAATGCTGGTCAGGCTGTTCTTCATTGGGGGAAATAGTCTTTTTGTCTTAAATCCACATACCTCACAAGCAAGGCTGTGAACATATTAGGGAACAGCAAACATCAGGACTTGGAATATTCTATTTGAAAATCAGTTCAATAATATTAAATGCTAGAAATGGTTCAATTAAAGAATTATTCTCAGCACTTATGATTAGAATCAATTAACTGATTAAATTATTCTTAATTAATTGTCTGCTTGCTTGGAATTTCCAATGAATGGTATGGAGACTGTTAGGTCTAAGGGACCTTCTACAAAGGCCCTAAAGCCCATGATAAGTAATGGATTTACCTGCAGCGTCCAAACGATGCCTCAGCTAAAGTCAGATGAATGCAGAATAAACTGGGTTTTCCCAATTCACTCTGCATTAATTTGACACCTGCAAAGATCCTGACCTGAAATAGTCTTTCATCTTCCAGGCCTGTGGGGATTGACTCCCAGGATGGTCAATCCCCACAACCATCCTGGTTCTTCAGACTCCTCGAGGGTCTTTGGAGGACTGGGGGTGGCTGGATGCCATCCCGGGTCAACTTTTGGTTACCCAAGATGGCATATAGCCACTCTTTGAGGGAAAGCCCGAAGTTGTGGGAGGGAGTGGGGACTGAAAACTAGGTTATTTTTAACCCGCTTCCTCCTGGGGTTTAGGTATGCATAGAAAAGTCTTAAGGGACTGTTCCGTCTCCCAGGGGTTTGATTTGCATTCTCCCATGGTTGTAGGGAATAGCACCCTTTTTTTGCATTTTTTCCAGGGTTGCTGCAGACTCAGCAGCACTCTGACAGTTAGCCATTTAGCAGAGATTTGTAACCATTCTGCAAGGCCTTTGCTGTTGAAAGCTTGCAAAGTATCCTTTTGTTCTTGAGACCGCCCCTTTTCCCGGGGATGAAATCTCCATTTTGAAAAGCCTTTTTGCAGAAGAGAAAGAATCTCAGATGTGCTTGTGTGGTCAAGCTCAGACAAGCCATCATAAGTACTCACCTCTTGCCTATAAAACTGGTGCTGAGTTCAGATAGGGAAAGACCTGCTCTTTCCAAGATAGCAACTCAGCACTGGGGCAAAGAATATCCCATGATTTCTTTGCCATTGGAAGAAGCTCTAATTACTTCGTCTCCAAGCTAGCTTTGAACTTAGATAGTGAAAGACCTGCTCTTTTTGATATAGCAGCTCAGGGCTAGGGTAGAGAAGATCTCAGGATCTCTTTGCCTTTGGAAGAAGTTAACCCAGCAACTAAGGGGAAAAGCAAGAAAGGAACATCTACAAGGTTTTATAAGTTGACTATTTGTATTTGTAACCTCAACAATTTGTGCCAAGTCTGCCAAGGGCTTTGAGAAAATAAAATCTTGTTTGATTGTTCAACTTGAAGTGACTTTGGTTACTGGGATTCCTGAGCTTCAAAGTAAAGCCCCTGCAGTTCACCCGGCCACAGAAAGAAGCACATCTTAAAGCTCTAAAAGGTGCCTGGGTGTGACGGCATAGGGACACATTTCATATATTGGCTCCTTCAAAGAGTGCTCTTTCTATTCTTTCAAGGCTATTCTGTTCCATTTTAAAGGTGTTCAATAAAATTCCTGCATAGTTTTTGGTGTAGTCTTAAAACCTTCTATGGCCCATTCTACACCGCCATTTAATCCAGATTATCAAAGTGGATAATCCACATTATCTGATTTCAACTGGATTATATGAGTCTGAACTGCCATATAATCCAATTCAAGGCAGATAATCTGGATTTTATATGGCAATGTAGAAGGAACCTATGCCACCTATTAGCAGTGGTTATATAGCCCAAACCAACATTGATGTCCAAAGAGAACTCTGTGCATGAGCAAATCACTGCTAGCTTTGAAAAGGCATCCTGTTTTTTTAGTAGATTTTCCCAATTCCATGTATGCATTTCTTAGTCATGTAGAGTCCACTGCCTCTACTGAACTGAAGCCGACTCCTGGTGGGATATCTCTATCTGTGTGGTGGTCTGGATGAGATTATCCTAATGTTCAACCTAAGTAAATCCTAGCAGAGCCCCTGACATCTCCAGGATTCTCTTGTCATACAATCAGTTTAATAGTTGCCTCTACATTAGTTCTTTTTTCAGATTGATCATGTGGCCCTTGAAAGCTCAAGAGCTGGTAATTATAGCTTTATAAACAACTGTCACTTCACACAAAGCTTTTAAATGTGCGTATGTGCTCTATGATTGCAAACTTACAGATCACTAATGCTTAATCAAATATTTTATAGTACTGTATTTAAGATGCCTCTTTTCATTGCCCATTTTCCAATTTTAGATTGAAACAGATTGAAGACCATGCCTACAGATACACCAAGAATAGAACTGTTGATGAAGTAATTGAAAGACTGAGGGATGGTATCCTGAAACAGGAAGCCAGCGTTAGAGATGCTTTTCTTGTCTACAACAAGCAAGCTAGTGGGAAACTGAGCAAAACTGATTTCCGAAAGGTTAATTTAATTTAATTTGCATTTTCTTTTTTGTACTGGGTGGGAGTGTATTGAACTGAATGAAAATGGAAGTGAACTGCTTCGTGCTGAAATCTCTTCATATTTTGTAAGATTTTGGGAGAAAGCACTTTTTAAGACATCAAATCCCAGAATCTCCCAGCCAGAATGACTTGTGGTAGCATAGTCATAGGTCATTTGCCTATGCTGCTAATATGCTGGGTGAACCCAAAATATTTATATTTTAGAGTTCCCTATTCTGCCTCTCATATTACTTTATTAATGTCACAACAAACAAATCTTTATTACGATCATAGGCCAGCATAAAGAGAGGAGGATACAGTCTCATAAAAGCATTATACATTAAAATCATTAGAGTCTAGGCTAAAAGCTAGAAAACAGAGGTATATTAAAAGGTTAAAACACAAAATACTATTTAGAAAAAAATACTAGAAGAAAATGAAAAGGGAAGAGGAGGACCAAGATGGTGACTAACTAGCAGCTCCTCAACTAAGCTCCCTGAACCAAGAGCAGTTCACATCAGATGACCCAAGACTCACAGTCCAAAATGCCACCCAGGGCGAAGAAAATAATCCGGGCCAGCCCCAGCGACGAAACAGGAACCTACAAATCATCCAAAACAGAGAAACAGATTAGAATTGATTCTACCTTCCAACCACAGAGACAACAAACATTGTGAGTAACAGATTTTCCAAATCATCTACCATAAATCGAGCAACAACTAGATTGGCCTACCTCTCAAACCTTTGGGAGTCCAGCCCAGGACATTCTTCAGAGCAGGGAAGTAACAGAGATAACCTCTTGAATCACTTACCCAGTTCCTTCCTAAAATACAGTTCTCCTCAAAATACATAACTTAGCCTTGTCAAGAGGTATGTCGGCATTTGGCAGAAACTATGATCCTTATTCTGCACTGGCTAATGATACTGCAGACAAGGTGGAAAACTTACAAAAACTCCTTGACCAGCATTCCCACAAGGCTTTCAGCATACTCTACAGAAAACTCAGCTCTTATTGCAGATCCATCAAAATGAATTTAAACAGTAGCAGGCAACATATTTTAACCTCACTATCCCAACTTCTAAAACTATCAACACAGACTGAGTGATCTGAAAGATCATCACTACTTGCCAAGTCATACAGGTACGAAACGTATACTTTTGACCTTCCACAATTCCACAATCCCTAATTGTTAAACAAAATTGAAAGACTTTTTATGGCTGAAACATTCCATTGCTATTTGTGCTGGTACGGCTGTACCAGAAGCTTCAACTTTATTTTCTTGCTGCTAATGTTTGCAGTCATAGGACAGGCCACCTATCAATCATCATTAAGTTTGGTTCCGCCCCTTGTTCAGGGCTCTGGGAGGGAAGGAGCCATTTTTAAGTCAGTCTCTGTCATAGACAGAACGCCAGCGAGTAAAACAAAACTCAGTTTATTGAGGTTACAGAACTAAAAACGCCCATAGGAGACAAAGAACAGGGCAAACACTTGACTTCAGTGTGATAAGTAACAAAAAACAACTCAGTTTGAGCTTAAACGATTCAAAGGGATAAACTGGGTTAAACAGAAGTATAATCCGGATTAAATCAAAAGTGCTTACTTCAGCCTGGCAAACAATGCAAACAAAAGAGGATCAACAGGAGTCAGAATGTAAACAACAGTCTGGTAGCAGATTCCTCTCTGCTACTCAGAAACAGCAGGAGAATAAACCAGGCTTGTTTATTCCTTCCTGCAGCGAACGAAAAGCGTGGTCGTAGTCAGGATTCAGTTTAAGGTTCAGCGGCCAACGATATCCAGGTCCAGGCACAGCAGTCAGGGTAACGGCAGTCAGCAGGGTCCCAATCCGGTTCAAAGGTCAATAGCCAAGCGTAGTCGTCTAGAAATCCAAAGGTCTCACCGATAGCCAGCAGAAGGGATAATCCGGAATCGAAGTCAGTCAGTCCAGCGTCAATCCAGTGCGAGTAGATATTGCCCGTCAAAAAGACGACGGAGGTCCAAGCTATCGAGATTAAACACAAGTTGCACAGAGAAAAACCCCGCACAGTTCCTCCCGCCATCGATGCCCAGTGTCCTTGGTAAACTTACGTATCCAGTAACGAATCACACCCGTCTTCAGGAAGTTCCCCAACAAAAGCCCAAGCGTCCGTCCAGATTACCTTGCCCAACGCAATTAGACATTGGTCCCAAACCCCAATTTATCCCAGTTCAAGTTCATCATCGCTGTCAGCTGCCATTCCAATTCCAGGTGCCCCAACATCATCATCCTCATCAGAGCTTAAGCACCTTTGACTACGCCCCACAGCATCCCCAGCTGTGGATCCCGCTCCATCCCTCCAGCCAGTCCATGGGTCTGATCCTGCAACCCGCCAATCACCTCCCATGCTTTCGTTGCCTGTTTCCCCAACACCCAAATCCTCCCTCACACGAGTCCATTCCATGTCGTCCTCCTCCGAGCTGGCCATCTCTTCCTCCAAACCCTCAGAAAAACCCTCAAATGAGTCCTCATCTGTCGGGTCTGTAAACAAATCCCGGAGCCGTTTTCTTTCACGCTCCTCGAAAGAGCCTGACTCTCGAGGAGTCTTATGACCCCTTCTTCTATTACCGGAGCCCGAAGGCTCAACCATAACAGTCTCACTTAAGGAAGCTAAGCTATAGGACATAGACCAGCTCGTCCCATAAAAAAGCTTCATATCTCAGTAACATCCGGGGATACAGAACATCTAAGAAATCAGAAACAAGAATTCCAGGGGAAAAGGTCCCAAAAGTTCTGGCTGAGAGCTTACAGCCTCTCAGCCTCCCAGCTCCTGAGGGAAACAGCCCTGAAGTTTGACTCCTTGAAGATTTATTATTTGTTCATCAATAAAGACTTTGTTATTTTAAGAAAGACTCAAAGGGCCATCCTTTTCAGGGAAATCCTCAAGAACCTCTCTTTCGAGACGCTCTGACTTCCCGCTGGGCATAAACACAGCTGTTCTTCTGAACTCCCCTCCCAAGAGAAAGAACCACAGGAAATTATGAGTTCATTATATTAATTTTTCTGTAAGTCACTCCTCTGATGACAGTGATTCCTCTGAGACCCTCCGAACACTGGCAACAACCAAAACCAAAAACCAAAGGACAGTGCAAACCTCACTTAGCACTTCACTCAAGTCACTCAAGCACTTCAGAGAAACAGATTGGCGCTATTACCCCATTTGTTCCCCACTCTATGGGCTCTTCCCAGACTCAGAAGGAGCCAGTCTTACAGGAGAAATAGCCTCCCTCGCTTTCTTCTGTTAATGCGATCTCCTTTACCTTGTAGTTGAAACCTATTACAACTTGTTATCAGCATGGATGCAAACCATGCGTTATAGTCATTTTGGCAGGCAACAGAACAAAACAAAGCAAAGATCGGATGAAACCCTGTGTGGTCCACCATGTGTCACCAAGGGATTGAGGTCAGCTTGATGGTTCTCATTAAAACCAGCTTATTGAAGGCAATACCATGTCCACAGTCCTTTGGAACTTCTCTGTGCAACTTTAGGCCAATGTCTTTTGAGAAACACATGGACTCAGTTGACTTGCATGGTGGTTGCTGGGGTCTTCATAGAGTTACATGGTTATCATGATTATCTGAATTCAGATTCAAACCCAGATTCAAATTAGAGAGCAAGCTGGAACTCTGTACCTTGATCCCTTCAGTAAGGCTTACATCTCTCTGATTTACTTGATGTTAAGAGCAGCTGGACTCAATTAAGTTACTATAGCCCATTAACAACTTTTTATAGTATGTTATAAGAGCTATGGAGGCCTCCCAGTACTATATAAACATGTTTAATAAAACATCTTACCTTGTTTACTGTTTGAGCCTGTCTGCATGATGAGACAAAGCCTGGCCACCTTTATCTTGGCTGTGCTTCTGTGTATTGTTAGTTGACTCAAATACCATTTGCAGTCACACCTTTGCCTTTCAAGTGAGACTCTGAAACTGTGCCATGGTTTTGATGTACAAATTGAGCCTTTGCATAGGGATGATAGGAATCCCATTTAAGTCCCACTGGCTCTTGATCTGAAGGGCGCACCATTAATTATCAGATATGATTGTTGTATACTAATAACCTGATTGAACAGCTTCCTGTAGGCATGAAGCAACCAAAAATGCTAACCTTACCCATTGGATTTCACCCTCCACCCCATACATGCAGTTTCTATAGTTCCCCCATTGTTGGAGAAAAAACACTTATATGGAAGCTCTATCATACTGTACATGGAACTTAGTTTAGAGCCATTCACACCAAATAATATCGTACAGAGATAGATCTTATTCTTTATTTATGCCACAATGGCTTTCTTTGTGTCACGCTCCTGTAGTTCTAGAATTAAGCATGCGATCTGATAGGAAAAGCCTGTACAAAAGCACCAAGCTGCTAATCTTTTTTCAAAAGCTTTTAAAATCTACTGCAAAGAGTGATAATTTGCTAATTAGAGCATTCTCACTTTTTTCACATTTTACACCATTCAGTCATGCAACGCTTCTTTTTTCCCTTTTAATCTCCAAAGCTAAGTAAGCAAAATAGAAAAGAATAATCATCAATGAAGCAATTAGAAGAAGACAAAAAAGTACAAGTACAAAATAATATGGCTAAATTAAAAAATGTAGGAATAGTTTATGATGCTTAAAGTGGTGGTGAATTGCAAGGCCACAAGTTTGAAACCAATTACATTGTGACTTCCACCTATATGTAGTTTCAAATAGATGGTAACAGCTATGCTACTGTAATTGATTCTTCTGTTTTAACTTATGGATGGTGGCTCAAAGCTCAAGATGTTGTATAAGAATTCTTATAGTGGAATCTGTACATGTCTGTTCAAGTCTAGTGGGTTACTGTTAACTACAAGAAGAATTCAGTCTTAGCTGATTAATCCAATGAGTTGTGATTCATTCATCATAGAATCAAAGAGTTGGAAGAGACCATCTAGCCCAGGGGTCCTCAAACTTTTTAAGCCGAGGGCCGGTCTACAACCCTTCAGACTGTTGAGGGGCCGGATTATCATTTGAAAAAAATAAATACAAACAAATTCCAATGCATACTCATAGAATCATAGAATAGTAGAGTTGGAAGAGACCACATGGGCCATCCAGTCCAACCCCCTGCTAAGAAGCAGGAAATCGCATTCAAAGCACCCCCGACAGATGGCCATCCAGCCTCTGCTTAAAAGCCTCCAAAGAAGGAGCCTCCACCACGGCCCCGGGGAGAGAGTTCCACTGTCGAACAGCTCTCACAGTGAGGAAGTTCTTCCTGATGTTCAGGTGGAATCTCCTTTCCTGTAGTTTGAAGCCATTGTTCCGTGTCCTAGTCTGCAGAGCAGCAGAAAACAAGCTTGCTCCCTCCTCCCTATGACTTCCCTTCACGTATTTGTACATGGCTATCATGTCTCCTCTCAGCCTTCTCTTCTGCAGGCTAAACATGCCCAGCTCTTTAAGCCGCTCCTCATAGGGCTTGTTCTCCAGACCCTTAATCATTTTAGTCGCCCTCCTCTGGACGCTTTCCAGCTTGTCAACATCTCCCTTCAACTGTGGTGCCCAAAATTGGACACAGTATTCCAGGTGTGGTCTGACCAAGGCAGAATAGAGGGGGAGCATAACTTCCCTGGATCTAGACGCTATTCCCCTATTGATGCAGGCCAGAATCCCATTGGCTTTTTTAGCAGCCGCATCACATTGTTGTCTCATGTTTAACTTGTTGTCCACGAGGACTCCAAGGTCTTTTTCGCACACACTGCTGTCAAGCCAGGCGTCCCCCATTCTGTATCTTTGATTTCCATTTTTTCTGCCGAAGTGAAGTATCTTGCCTTTGTCCCTGTTGAACTTTATTTTGTTAGTTTTAGCCCATCTCTCTAGTCTGTCAAGATCGTTTTGAATTCTGCTCCTGTCTTCTGGAGTGTTAGCTATCCCTCCCAGTTTTGTGTCGTCTGCAAACTTGATGATCGTGCCTTCTAACCCTTCGTCTAAGTCGTTAATAAAGATGTTGAACAGAACCGGGCCCAGGACGGAGCCCTGCGGCACTCCACTTGTCACTTCTTTCCATGATGAAGACGACGCATTGGTGAGCACCCTTTGGGTTCATTCGCTTAGCCAATTAAAGATCCACCTAACCGTAGTTTTGTCTAGCCCACATTTTACTAGTTTGTTTGCCAGAAGGTCGTGGGGGACTTTGTCGAAGGCCTTACTGAAATCCAGGTATGCTACATCCACAGCATTCCCTGTATCGACCCAACTCGTAACTCTATCGAAAAAAGAGATCAGATTAGTCTGGCATGACTTGTTTTTGGTAAATCCGTGTTGACTATTAGCAATGACTGCATTTGTTTCTAAGTGTTCGCAGACCACTTCCTTAATGATCTTTTCCAGAATTTTACCTGGTATTGATGTGAGGCTGACCGGACGGTAATTGTTTGGGTCGTTCTTTTTTCCCTTCTTGAAGATAGGGACCACATTCGCCCTCCTCCAATCTGCTGGGACTTCTCCTGTTCTCCAAGAACTCTTGAAGATAATTGCCAGTGGTTCTGAAATAACTTCCGCTAGTTCCTTCAGTACTCTTGGATGTAGCTGATCTGGCCCTGGGGACTTGAATTCGTTTAGAGTGGCCAGGTGTTCCTGGACAACTTGTTTCCCTATTTGGGGTTGGATTTCCCCCAATCCTTCGTCCATTCCATGTTTCTGAGGTTGAAGATGGCTTTCTTTTTGTGAGAAGACTGAGGTAAAGAAGGCATTAAGTAGTTCTGCCTTTTCCCTGTCCCCTGTCGCCATCACCCCATCTTCTCCTTGCAATGGCCCTATCGCCTCCTTTTTCTTCCTTTTTCTACCAACGTAAGCAAAAAAGCCTTTTTTGTTGTTTTTTATGTCCCTGGCAAGCCTGAGCTCATTTTGCGCTTTAGCCTTGCGAACCTTTTCCCTACAGGTGTTGGCTATACGTTTGAATTCTTCTTTGGTGATTTCTCCCCTTTTCCACTTCTTGTGCCTGTCACTTTTGAGCTTTAGCTCGGTTAGAAGTTCTTTGGACATCCATTCTGGCTTCTTTGCACTTGTCTTATTTTTCTTCTTTGTTGGCACTGTTTGCATTTGCGCCTTGAGTATTTCACTTTTGAAAAACTCCCATCCATCCTTAACTCCCTTGTTTTTTAATATTGGCGTCCATGGAATGCCGCTCAGTAATTCCTTCATTTTTTGGAAGTCAGCTCTCTTAAAGTCCAGAATGCGTGTTTGACTTGTCTTAGTTTCAGCATTCCTTTGTATTGCAAACTGCAGGAGCACATGGTCACTTGCCCCTAAGGATCCAACCACTTCAACTGTATTGATCAGGTCTTCCACATTTGTTAAGATTAGATCAAGAGTTGCTGATCCCCTTGTTGCCTCTTCTACCTTCTGGACCATAAAATTATCTGCAAGGCAAGTGAGGAATTTGTTGGACTTTGTACTCTTGGCTGAGTTTGTTTTCCAGCAGATATCGGGATAATTGAAATCGCCCATGACTACTATATCTCTTCTTTGTGCCTGTTTGGTCAGCTGTTGACAGAAGGCTTCATCAAGTCCTTCATCCTGACTCGGAGGTCTGTAGTAGACACCCACAACAAGATCTTTTTGAGTCCCGGTTCCCTTGATTCTTATCCAGATGCTTTCAAGCTGGTTTCCCGGATTACAGTCTTGCATTTCTTCTGCAATGTAACTGTTTTTGACATATAAAGCTACTCCCCCTCCTCTCCCTTTTGTTCTATTTCTGTGAAAGAGGTTATAGCCCTCAATGGTTAAATTCCAGTGATGGGAGTCATCCCACCAGGTTTCAGTGATGCCTATGACATCGTATGTGTGGTGCTGTGCTAGAAGTTGGAGTTTGTCTTGCTTATTTCCCATGCTCTGAGCATTAGTGTAAAGACATGTAAGCCCCTGTGACCTCCCCTCGAACTGTTTATTTGGGATTATTGTGCTCTCTGTACTTGGTCCTTGCTGTGTTTGTGCAGCCCTCTGTTTAGCCTTTTGGCGGTTCCCTGTGGTCGTGGGTAATATAGTGTTCGCCAGGCTGTTGTTCCCCTCCCCCAGTGGATCTAGTTTAAAGTGCGCCTGATGAGGTTTGTGAGTCTGTGTGCAAAAAGATGTTTTCCTACTTGTGTGAGATGCACCCCATCGCTTGCCAGTAGTCCATCCTCTTGGAAGAGTAGACCATGGTCAAGGAAGCCAAAATGCTCCTCTTGACACCATTTTCTGAGCCAGTTATTGACCTGTACTATTTTTCCGGCCCTTGTAGAGCCGTGTCCTACAACGGGGAGGAGGGATGAAAAGATCACATGTACATTATACAGTTTTAGCTTTGTTCCCAGAGCTCGAAAATCATTTGTGATCTTTTGAAAAGTATGCCTAGCGGTGTCATTGGTACCTACATGAATCAACATAAGGTGGGGAGGGTGATGGGGCTTTAGGAGCCTGCTGAGCCTCTGAGTGATATGGTGTATTTTTGCCCCCGGGAGGCAGCATGTTTCTCGAGCCATCCCATCCGGTCTGGAAATGATGGCTTCCGTTCCTCTAAGGAGGGAGTCACCTACTACCA
Source organism: Anolis carolinensis (assembly GCF_035594765.1). NCBI lineage: Eukaryota > Metazoa > Chordata > Lepidosauria > Squamata > Anolidae > Anolis > Anolis carolinensis. The sequence continues at coordinate 96,416,250 of NC_085845.1, read as the reverse complement.
AGACCTGTTTCCTTTGAGGATTGACAGGGTCCCTTTTGTGCAAGACAGTGTGTATGTCCCCTGAAGAGTGTTCCTGTTGAAGTGAATCATGTAGGTGTAAAGTGTTGTCCTCCTCCTCAACATCCCCAGTGCATTCATCAATGACAATCCATTGAGATACATCCGAGAGCCCATTACTCTCCCAAGGATGTTCCTGTTGCTCCTGGTCTATGATTGGGGATGGAGCATTTGCATGATTACATAAGTGTGACTGTGGTGATGCACTGTCCCCGTCAGGGCTATCCCCTGCGCATTGATCCAGGGTGGTCCACTGAGTGGTATCTAAGAAACTGTGGTCCTCCACAAGATGTGTTTCCTGATTGTATGTTAATGATGTAAGAATTTCAAATCTGTTGTGTAAATGCAGCTGAGCAGAGGAGTTCTGCGGAGGCTGCCTGGTCCTGCGTCTCCTTCTATGGGTGACCTCCTTCCAAGCCTGAGGGTTGTCTACCTTTGAGTTGATCTCCCCATAAGGTTCCTGATCATGGTCTTGGTGGTGTTGGTGTGATGCAGGCTGCAGATCTACAGCAGCGTGTTGTGCGGTGTCCAAGAAGAGCTCGAGTGCCTGAATGTCCTTAAGGGTCTTAATACGGTGCTCGAGCTGTTGGATCCTCTGCTCCATCAGAGTCATCTGTTTGCATTTGGAGCAGATGTAGTTGTCTAGTTTTTGTGTGAAAAAGCGGAACATGCCACAGCTGGTGCATGTGATGGGAATGTTTTGCTTTTGTTGCATCTCTTGGTGAGCGTGGTGGCCAAGTTGGATCTTTGTACAGTTAAGTAATATGCACGCACTTTATGTGCAGACTGCACATGTCTTATTTGTAGTGCAAAAACAACAACAACAACAACAACAACGAAAGAACAATACGATATTTAAAAATAAAAACAATTTTAACTAACATACATTTATCAGGATTTCAATGGTAAATGTGCTCCTGCTTCTGGCCAATGAGATAGTCAAGTTAATTAGGATTGTTGTTGTTGTTGTTGTTGTTGTTGTTGTTGTTGTTGTTGTGTGCCTTCAAGTCATTTCAGACTTTGGGCGAGCCTAAGTCTAAAATGTATTTATTTATTATTTATTTATTTACTGCATTTATTTACTACATTTGTATCATACCCTTCTCACCCCAAAGGGGACTCAGAGTGGCTTACAAATTATATGTACATACAATATATTATATATTATTAGCATAGCACAATATTAGCATTATATATTACTATATTGAACTATACTGTAATATTATTAGTAATATTATATGTAATATAGAATATATAATTAATATTATCATATGGTATTATTATTAGTGTTATATTGTATTACATTATACAGTAGAGTCTCACTTATCCAAGCTAAACGGGCCGGCAGAAGCTTGGATAAGCGAATATCTTGGATAATAAGGAGGGATTAAGGAAAAGCCTATTAAACATCAAATTAGGTTATGATTTTACAAATTAAGCACCAAAACATCATGTTATACAACAAATTTGACAGAAAAATAGTTTAATACGCAGCAATGTTATGTTTTAATTACTGTATTTACAAATTTAGCACCAAAATATCATGATATATTGAAAACATTGACTACAAGAATGGCTTGGATTATCCAGAAGCTTGGATTAGCGAGGCTTGGATTAGTGAGACTCTACTGTAATATTATTACCAATATTATATGTATATACAATATATTATATTATAAAACTGAGGGCGGGGGCTAGGTAAATGACCTCGGAGGGCCGCATCCGGTCCCCGGGCCTTAGTTTGGGGACCCCTGATCTAGCCCAACCCCCTGCTATGCAGGAAAAGCACAATCAAAGTACCCCTGACAGATCAGTTTATTTATTGGTTTAAATCCGCATAATATGACTAATTGGAAGAGTTGTTAAAAATACATTCTTTTTAAGATAAATATGCATGTCATAGCACACGTGTTCATTATCAGATATCTATGAACAAAGGACATGTTTCTACTAAAATGATAGTTGCCGCATTCGATTTGTATAAACATGTGTATTCTAAAAATATTTTAAAATCAAGAATTAAAATGAATGTTTTACCAAAAATATTATACCTTTTTCAATCACTGCCGATTATCAGAAACATGAGAATTTTCAACATATGGAATAAAGACTTATCGAAATGTATATGGGAAGACAAAAAGCCAAGAATTAAGGATTTGAATCTGATAGATGAAAAAAAGAGAGGTGGTTTTGGCCTCCCTGATTTGAGATCTTACTATGAAGCCTGTGGGTTAACATGGGTCAAGGGCTGGACAAATTTACAGAAAAGGAACATTTTCACACTAGGGGGTGCAGATTTGAAAAGAGGCTGGCATGCGTATATTTAGTACGACAAAAAAACGATATAAAACTTTACACATCATTATGTAAGAGCAGGATTAATAAAAATCTGGGAAAGATATAAGGAAAGATTTTATAGAAACACACCGCTCTGGGTATCACCATTGGAAGCCTTAAAGAAAGAAGGAGGAAAAATAGAACTCAATGAGGAAAATGAAATTAAACAAAATATTAGCAACTTCTCATGGTTTCATTACAGACAATCCAAATAATTTTTTAAGAAAGACAAGGAAAGAGACTTTGCAGAAAGAGACTCTTTTGGGGACAATATAATGAAATCTGGAAACAAAACAATCACAAAAAATTACAAAAAAATTAGAATGGATTATGGAACCAGAACAGATTAAAGAGTGTATGACTAAATGGGCGGCAAACATTGGTCACCCAATAAAATTAGAGAAATGGGGGAAAATCTGGAATCAAAGAATTAAGTATACTTACGCATTCGATTTAAGAGAAAAGTGGCTTAAAATGATATACAGATGATATATCATGCCACAAAAAATTTCACACCTCAAATAAACGTTGGAAATACGAGCAACAAATAGGTACTTTTTTCATACATGGTGGACCTGTTCAAAAGCTAAACAGTTTTGGAAAGACATACATGGAGACATACAAAAGATCCTAAAGATTAACATTGAAAAGGAGCCAGAATATTTTTGCTAGATATGTTAGACTTAGACAATGATAAAGAGAAAGAGATTCTGTTCAGTTATCTGGCTATAGCAGCCAGAATTGTATACGCGAAGAATTGGAAATCAAAAGACATACCAAAAAGAGAAGAATGGTAAAACAAGGTTTTAGAGATAATTAATATGGACAAATTGACTTACTGGCTTTCTCTGAATCAAGTTCTACCGAAAAGCAAACAAATTGGGACCTGGTTAAAGAATATTTCAGTCAAAAATTGAACTTATAAGTTGAAGAGAGAAGAACACAAGAAAATATCTGGGACAAAGGGGAAGAAGATAGATTACTTTACATGTACTTACTAGAGAAAGATTAAATGCGACTACCAAGGAATAGATGGAAATCAACCCCTTCCTTCTTTTTTTCTTTTCTCCTTATTTTTCTTCTCTTTTTTCCTATCTTCATTTCCTACTTTTCTTTATTCAAAATGTCCTCCCACTTTTTATGTAAAGGAAACTCTTTTATTTTCAATAAAATTATTATACAAAATATTTTAAAATGTAAAATCTGCTTTCCCACTAACCAGAGGCACATTTTAGCCCATTGGTTATTTAAATTGATTAATTAATGTAAGCTGAGAATTATTAAATGTTGCAACCTCTTGTACGATGCTGCTTTCTCAAGTAGAAAGGCTCTCATCTTGAGAAAGATAGACAACAGGCTTTATTCCGCCAACATACAGCATTGAGATTCCATTTTATTTTAGTGGACAGGAGCTTTGCATTCATGAATAATGCAAAGGTTGGACTGAAAGAAAGAAGACCAATTGAAGTTTCATCTGGAAAAGATAGAGGCACTCCTGGTCACACTAAGGATTCAATTTGTGCTAGGCAGGATAATAAGCATCCTAAAAACTCAGCTTCATGGTTTGATTACTCTGATGGTCAGAACTGATACTTTGTCTGAGGAAAGCCCTCCTCCCCTAACTTACATTTTATAATGATGGAGATACTGCGGTGGAAAAGAAACAAAAGGAACTGAAGAAGATAAAGAACCAGAAGAACAACCAGAAGAAGAATCAAACGAAGAACCAGGAGAAGAACAAGAAGGAGAACAACGAAAAGTAACAAGAAACTGTAGGCAAGATGCAAAGACAACAACATACAGTTATTACAGTTATTTATTTCATGTCAAAAGCATTGCATAAATAAATAAGTATAAAACTTATAAAATAAAGGGAGCACAAGCACAAGTTATTGCAGTTAAAGCTAATGTGTGAGCAGTAGACATGTGCGCAAAATTTGTATTACCCTTTTTTACCGTTCCTTTCATGTCTTCCATTTCTTTGGAAACGCAAAATGGAAAGCCCCCTCCCCACACAAAGCCTGCTTTCATGTGAAGCCGAAATTCTGTGCGTGCACGTTCCTTCTCTTTATCCTCCTCCCTCCCTCGCATCCACAATGCCTCGCATTCACTCACGGAAGCAGAGGCGGTCCAACCATAAGGCGAACTAGGCACTTGCCTGTGGCGCCATCGTCCCAGGGGCGCCATCGTCCTGGGAGGAGGGCACCACTCTCCACCTTTTTCTCTTTTGGGCCTTCCTGTAGCCACACTGGGCCTCCCGGTGCCCGTGCTGGGCTTTCCGGCCGGCGCAGACCCACCTTTGCACCACGGGAGCCCACCTTCGGGGCCTTCAGAAATTGTGAGGTCTACGAATCTTGTGCCTTAACTTGGATCAAAGATTGGCTATTTCTAAAGAACAAGAAAATCTTAAATCTAGAAGGTTTCGACCTAAAAGCCGACTGGCATTTATATATATGGCACAAAGCAGACAAAAACGATAAGAAAATATTCAGAAACCATATAATAAGAACTTCACTAAACAACATATGGGAGAAATATAAAATAAGAATGTTTACCAAAACTCCAATGTGGCTATCACCACTAGCAAAAACTCAGAAGAGTATCCAAAGCAACATAAACTGGCCCACATACAGAGATGTCCTCACAAGTCAAGAAAATGAATACGTACTAAAATCACAAGAAGAAGTATTGAAATCATTCGGTCACTTATCATGGATCCACTACAGGCAAATAAAGGAAGAATATATTAAGGATAAACAAGACGGCTTCATGAAGAAAGACTCAGAATGGGACAAAATTCTAGAGTCTGAAAACAAATTAATTACAAAGATATATAAGAAACTCTTGGAGTGGAATACCGACGAAGAACAAATTAAGGGAAGCATGGTGCAATGGTCCAAAGACATAGGAAGGCCTATAAGATATGAGGAATGGGAATCAATCTGGAAGAAAAATATAAAACACACATATGCAACCGACTTAAAAGAAAATCAATACAAAATGATTTACAGATGGTACATCACTCCAAAAAAAAAAAAATAAGCCATTACAACAAAAATATTCAAATAAAATGTTGGAAGTGCCAGGTGAATGAGGGCAGTTTCTACCACATGTGGTGGTCCCGTCCCGAAACAAAGAGGTACTGGAAAAAAAATCCATGAAGAATGTGTAAAAATAATGGGAAAGAAACTACATATGAGACCAGAACTATACCTATTGGGCCTTAAAAATTTGAAATTGAACACAGATGAGGAAAACTATTTGGTTATAGGAGCCAGGATTGCCTTCGCCAAACTATGGAGAACAAACCAGATCCCTTCAATCAATCAATGGCTATTAAAAGTATGGGAAATAAACACCATGGACAGACTAACCTTTCTGATGAAGAAACACCATGGACAACCAATAAAAGAAACCGACTGGTCAACATTTGAAGAATACATAAGGAAAAGACGGACGTACCTCGAAGAAATTCCATAAGAACAAACAGAAATATACAAATCTAGCAACACAACATGTCGCTTCAGGAGGCAAACGGACCCCCCCCCCAACCCAAATGGACAGTTACCCATGGACTAGCTGACACCACAAGGGCACTACTCTCTGACATCCAAAGACTCAACCGACTCTCCCGGGCCTCTCTCTAGCCCCCTCCCCCCTCCCACCCTCCTAAAACCCACCCCCTTTGCTTTTGTTTCTCCTCCTTTCCCCTTTTTCCTCCCCCCTCTTCTATAACCTCTCTCCCAGCCCCAGCCCCTCCTCCCTACCCCCTACTTCCCTCTCCCATTTTGAACCCCACTATTTTAAATACTTAATAAAAATTATTTTAAAAAAAGAAATTGTGAGGTCTGTGGGAACTTGGAAGCTAGGTATGTGGGGTTTATATATCTGTAGAAGGTCCAGGGTGGGAGAAAGAACTTTTCTTTGAAGCAGGTGTGAATGTTGTAATTAATCACCTTGATTAGCATTTAATGGCCCTGTGGCTTCAAGGCCTGGCTTCTTCTTGCATGGGAGAATCTTTTTTTGGGAGGAGTTAGCTGTCCCTGATTGTTTACTGTCTGGATTTCTTCTGTTTTCAGAGTGTTGTTCTTTATTTATTGTCCTGATTTTAGAGTTTTTTTTTTAATACTGAGGGCTATCTGGGTTATCTAAGTCCACACTGCCCTATATCCTTGTTCAATGTTTAGTGCTAAATTCGCAAATATAGTAATTCCTACATAACATTACCATGTATTGAACTGCTTTTTCTATTGATTTGTTGTAAAACATGATGTTTTGGTGCTTAATTTGTAAAATCATAATGTAATTTGATGTTTAATAGGCTTTTCCTTTATCTTTCCTTATTATCCAACATTTTCGCTTATCCAACACTTTTATTTTTCAGTGATTGGTTTGGGGGGGGGGGGGCAAAATTCTGTTCGCCTACACTTGAAAAATATCTAGGGCCGGCTCTGCACGGAAGTCACAGCCGGGTAGTCTCATATTCGGACCTCAGCATCAGAGTGGATGGATCCACCGCCCCTCCCTCCTTTCCGTGTGTGTTTGGGGTGTGTGTGTGACTGAGCACATACTCAGTTGCAGGCAGTCACTGACAGGCACACACTCACTTTCCAGGCCTGTCTGCTCCTCATGACACACACTCTCTCTTTCCAGTGAGAGTGTGTGTGTGGCATGGGGCGTGTAGGCAGGCCTGGAAATCTTACGCTTGCCTGTCAGTACCTGCCTGCAGCTGAGCACCTTCATAGTGCACAGTCAAACACCCCACCACACACACATGCCCTGCTACCCACCACACTCTCCACGTGGAAAGGAGGGAGGGGCGGTGGTTCCTTCTGCCCTGACAAAGCGTGTTTGCTGAAGTCCGGATGTGGGGCTGCCCGGCCATGACTCCCATGAGTGAATGCAGGGCATTGCGGGTGCGAGGGAGGGAGGGAGGAGGAGGAAGAGAAGAAGTGCAGTGCCCACACACATTCAGGGCCTGCCAGTGACTACCAGGTAGCTGAACGCCTCAGAAAGGGGAGCCAGTGAGTGGGAAACTACCCCCCCCCCATAATGGGCCTATTTTCGGTCACCAAATGAAAGAACTGAAAACAACCCTCACAATTTTGGGAAGCTTTCCGAAAATGGATCGGGTCCAGCAACGAAAGCCTGGAAACGAAATGTAACAAGCATTAACCCGAATGCACGCCACTAGTGAGCAGTGCCCATTCCTGGCATTGTCTCTTTTGGCCATGGGAGGCACACCTCAATTGCATACAGTTTTGATTCCTTTGACATATTGTACATGCGGCTGACATGCAAAGGTGTTAGGAAACTTTGGCAGGTGATCTAAACTAGTCTTAGGCCCCATATACACTGCCATATAAAATCCAGATGATCAGTTTTGGATTATATGGCAGTGAAGACTCATATTATTTCATTTGATAATCTGGATTATGTGGCAGTGTATATCCAGTCTCAGTGTTGGATGTACCATGTCTGCTTGGGTTCAGGCTATTTGGAGAATCATATTTTCCCATACAAGACTGTTTGGGCTTTGATATCTTTGAAAAAATTTCCTTTTTTGTTTTTGCCACGTTCTGAAGTATATTGATTATGAACTTTAAGAAAAGGATTTTTGATGGCCTCCCCCAACTTCTCGGCCTCTAGACCAAAAATGTTAAGGCAAATTTCCTCTCTATTGCCTTTTTTTTTTGATGGTCGGGGTGGGGGATTTGGAAACTAACCTCTTTTTCTACAAAAGGAGCTCTTAACTGGCATGACTCTCTATTTTCTTCTATTAATGTGTTTAAAAATTGTGTTTCATATTTTTCTTTTATTCATTTCAAAATTTAATTGTGTTTTATTTTCCAGTTTTTTGGGACGTTGTCCTTAGTCCCATTTTTGAGAGCAAGATGAGATACAAATCCAGTTAATAAAACAAAACTTATTGTTGAAATCAGTGATACTTTAAAAGTGATTGGATGCTTACTAGTGTTTACTAGTGTTTTACTAGACAAAACATTATGTTTTATTTCTCCGACAGCTGTTAGATGATATTGGGATGTCGATGGATGAAGATCAGTTTGATGTTCTCATTGAGAAAATAGGATTTCCTATTGGCGGGCTGAGTTATCTTGATTTTGTGGCAATATTTGAAGGTAACTGGATATTTATTGATAGTGTAGCAATATTCTTTAGCTCCATAAATGTGACTTCAATTGGAAAATTGTATGAACTGAATTGCAGAGAGTGAATAGGTGCTGCATTGCTTTATAACCTACAAAATCTGAGACCGATTAAATATTACAGCAGAGACCAAATGAACCAACAAGTGTTGTTGCCATTTCCAAATCTATTCCTGACACGAGGCAATGGGAATCTTAAATTTTAGGTGATACCTCAGGGTCAATGCAGGAGAGTAGCAAATTGGTATGTCTGGCCCCTGATCTTTTGACAGTCACACACCTGCACAGCCACTAAACCATTCACTCTCCTTTCCTGGTTATGCAGATGGTTTTGCACAAGGTTCCCTTTGATGGCTGGGAGCTCTCACTGAGCTCTGTGGCTGTCTGTTGGTGGGACACAGATCTAATCCATCCGCTTTTTCCTGCACTGATAGTGCCTAAACTGCGGGGTTGCTCCAGAGTTTCAAGAAACACATAGGTGCTGATTTCCAGACCTTTTACTTTATTCATTGCTCTTTGGATACATTCCAGACTGGTCGATATCCTTCTTGAATTATGACATCTAGAACTGGAACAGCATTCCAGGTGAAGTCTGAGTAACATTAAATAAAATTATAGCATTACTTCCCTCCATCTAGATGTTAGGTAAAGGTAAAGGTTTTCCCCTGATGTTAAGTCCAGTTGTGACCGACTCTGGGAGTTGGTGCTCATCTCCATTTCTAAGCCGAAGAGCCGGCGTTGTCCATAGACACCTCCAAGGTCATGTGGCCAGCATGACTGCATGGAGCGCCGTTACCTTCCCGCCAGAGCGGTACCTATTGATCTACTCACATTGGCATGTTTTCGAACAGCTAGGTTGGCAGAGGCTGGGGCTAACAGTGGAAGCTCATTCCACTCCCGGGATTTGAACCTGGCACCTTTTGGTCCGCAAGTTCAGCAGCTCAGTGCTTTAACGCACTGTGCCACCAGGGGCCCTTATCTAGATGTTAGACTCCTAAAATTACATTAGACCCCTGTACTGTGAAAATAGCCATTTCCTGAGTAAGAAGCAGGGCTCAGCTATTTCCTTGTAAACTGATATCCTGTAGTTGCATGATAGAGTCTTCTTTGTAGGCTGCTTCACCCTTTTCTTGTGCTGACAACTCTCATTATGGAAGACAGCATTGAGACTCCATGGATTTTAATATATACTATATCTGCTTCAATCCACTTCTCACTTTTTTTGGCAAAATTACATAGCCAAGAGTTGGTTTATGTGCATGTTATAATCATGCACATAAACTCACTGTGCGAGTTCACCAGCCTTGTCCTGACAGAGGAGCATGGCTTCACAACTGGCCTCATTTACAAGGCCTTCAAAATTTGAAAGCTTTGTGAATGAGGCCTTTATTGGGAAGCCACCACTTGTCCACCACAACAAGGCTGGCGCGTTTGCCAGACTCAGCCTGGTGGAGTGACATAGCTTCTCCTTGTCCATCAGCCATTCTAAAGCAGGCAGCAGAATGACCAACAGACAAGGGGAAGCATTACATTCAACAACATTTTTTTTTCAAATGCACACCTTCAAAATTGAGGTGTGCATTATAATTGAAGGTGCAGTATACTCAAGTAAATATGGTACATTAGCAAAACTTTCAAATAAAATAATCAGAGTGACAAAACATGGTGATAATACCATTTGGATAATCATATAGGTGTCTTAACAAATTCATCTCTAGCTCTGTATTGCTACATGGCCCCAAAAAAGGAATGCATAAAGAATTTTAGCAATTTTTGCCAAATAGTTATAATAATATATAATATAAAACTTTATTTATATACCGCCCTATCTCCCGGATGGGACTCAGGGCGGTTTACAGTCATAAAAGCAACAACATAATACACATTATTAAACAAAGTACAATAATACAATTATAACAATAAATCACACTTACATGACCAGATCAATATAAGTAAATATAAGAGTATAAGCCGACCTGAATATAAACCTGGGAAAACATTGACTCAAGTATAAGCCGAGAGTAGTAAATTTCAGAAATAAAAATAGATACCAATAAAATTACATTAATTGAGGCATCAGTAGGTTAAATGTTTTTGAATATTTACATCAAGCTCTAAGATAAGACTGTCCAACTCTGATTAAATCATTATTCTCATCTTCTTCAATGCAAATGTGCTTATGTATCCTTTTAATAATAACAGAGCAAAATAATACATGTAATAATAATAATAAATAATACAGGAAAATAATGCATGTAATAATAGAGTAAAATAAATGTAATAATAATAAGATCAGAATGAAATAATAAATGTATTAATAATAATAAAATAGAGTAAAATAAATGTAATAGTAGCAACAATAATAGAGAAAAATAATAAATATATTAATACCAATAATAATAGAGAAAAATAACAAATGTACCATATATTCTCGAATATAAACTGACCCAAATATAAGCCAACCAGGACCCTCACCTCAGTATAAGCCGAGGGGGGCTTTTCAGTCTTAAAAAAAGGGCTGAAAAACTAGGCTTTTACTCGAGTATATATAGTAACTATGTTAAGAATTTAAGTAGTCTAGGCAGTTCCTATAAAACTCTCTTTCTCTCTTCATTTGTGCTGGAACTGTATAAGTTAGCAATGAACAATTTTATTGTCTAACACTTCATGATTCTGCTTTATCCAACACCCGTTCTGTGGTTGACAACAGTATTTTTATTAAATCAATACATGATTAATCACTTGATCAATATATTTATACTTTACATATTTCACACTTTCTTCATGGACCTCATAACAGTATGTAGTATTCTCCCCATTCCAAACTTACCCACAAAACTGACCCACAAGGAATCTCAAAAGTGAAGGCCCAGGTTCATCCAGTGATGTTCATAGCTGGGTCTTCTGGGTGCTGTCTAACAATCTGGCCACTTAATAGCAACTAATTTACTTGAAGCAAAACTAGAATCATAGAATCATAGAATAGTAGAGTTGGAAGAGACCTCATGGGCCATCCAGTCCAACCCCCTGCTAAGAAGCAGGAAATCGCATTCAAAGCACCCCCGACAGATGGCCATCCAGCCTCTGCTTAAAAGCCTCCAAAGAAGGAGCCCCCACCACAGCCCGAGGGAGAGAGTTCCACTGTCGAACAGCTCTCACAGTGAGGAAGTTCTTCCTGATGTTCAGGTGGAATCTCCTTTCCTGTAGTTTGAAGCCATTGTTCCGTGTCCTAGTCTGCAGGGCAGCAGAAAACAAGCTTGCTCCCTCCTCCCTATGACTTCCCCTCACATATTTGTACATGGCTATCATGTCTCCTCTCAGCCTTCTCTTCTGCAGGCTAAACATGCCCAGCTCTTTAAGCCGCTCCTCATAGGGCTTGTTCTCCAGACCCTTAATCATTTTAGTCGCCCTCCTCTGGACGCTTTCCAGCTTGTCAACATCTCCCTTCAACTGTGGTGCCCAGAATTGGACGCAGTATTCCAGGTGTGGTCTGACCAAGGCAGAATAGAGGGGGAGCATGACTTCCCTGGATCTAGACGCAATACCCCTATTGATGCAGGCCAGAATCCCATTGGCTTTTTTAGCTGCTGCATCACATTGTTGGCTCATGTTTAACTTGTTGTCCACGAGGACTCCAAGGTCTTTTTTGCACACACTGCTGTCAAGCCAGGCGTCCCCCATTCTGTATCTTTGATTTCCATTTTTTCTGCCGAAGTGAAGTATCTTGCATTTGTCCCTGTTGAACTTTATTTTGTTAGTTTTGGCCCATCTCTCTAATCTGTCAAGATCATTTTGAATTCTGCTCCTGTCTTCTGGAGTGTTGGCTATCCCTCCCAGTTTGGTGTCGTCTGCAAACTTGATGATCGTGCCTTCTAACCCTTCGTCTAAGTCATTAATAAAGATGTTGAACAGAACCGGGCCCAGGACGGAGCCCTGCGGCACTCCACTTGTCACTTCTTTCCATGATGAAGACGACGCATTGGTGAGCACCCTTTGGGTTCGTTCGCTTAGCCAATTACAGATCCACCTAACTGTAGTTTTGTCTAGCCCACATTTTACTAGTTTGTTTGCCAGAAGGCCGTGGGGGACTTTGTCGAAGGCCTTACTGAAATCCAGGTACTCTACATCCACAGCATTCCCTGTATCGACCCAACTCGTAACTCTATCGAAAAAAGAGATCAGATTAGTCTGGCATGACTTGTTTTTGGTAAATCCGTGTTGACTATTAGCAATGACCGCATTTGTTTCTTAGTGTTCGCAGACCACTTCCTTAATGATCTTTTCCAGAATCTTGCCTGGTATCGATGTGAGGCTGACCGGACGGTAATTGTTTGAGTCGTTCTTTTTTCCCTTCTTGAACATAGGGACCACATTCGCCCTCCTCCAATCTGCTGGGACTTCTCCCGTTCTCCAAGAACTCTCGAAGATAATTACCAGTGGTTCTGAAATAACTTCCGCTAGTTCCTTTGATACTCTTGGATGTAGCTGATCTGGCCCTGGGGACTTGAATTCGTTTAGAGTAGCCAGGTGTTCCTGGACAACTTGTTTCCCTATTTGGGGTTGGATTTCCCCCAATCCTTCATCCATTCCATGTTGCTGAGGTTGAAGATGGCTTTCTTTTTGTGAGAAGACCGAGGCAAAGAAGGCGTTAAGCAATTCTGCCTTTTCCCTATCCCCTGTCGCCATCACCCCATCTTCTCCTTGCAGTGGCCCTATTGCCTCCTTGTTCTTCCTTTTTCTACCAACGTAAGCAAAAAAGCCTTTTTTGTTGTTTTTTATGTCCCTGGCAAGCCTGAGCTCATTTTGTGCTTTAGCCTTGCAAACCTTTTCCCTACAGGTGTTGGCTATATGTTTAAATTCTTCTTTGGTGATTTCTCCCCTTTTCCACTTCTTGTGCATGTCACTTTTGAATTTTAGCTCAGTTAGAAGTTCTTTGGACATCCATTCTGGCTTCTTTGAACTTGTCTTATTTTTCTTCTTTGTTGGCACTGTTTGCATTTGCGCCTTGAGTATTTCACTTTTGAAAAACTCCCATCCATCCTTAACTCCCTTGTTTTTTAATATTGGCGTCCATGGAATGCCGCTCAGTAATTCCTTCATTTTTTGGAAGTCAGCTCTCTTAAAGTCCAGAATGCGTGTTTGATTTGTCTTAGTTTCAGCATTCCTTTGTATTGCAAACTGCAGGAGCACATGGTCACTTGCCCCTAAGGATCCAACCACTTCAACTGTATTGATCAGGTCTTCCACATTTGTTAAGATTAGATCAAGAGTTGCTAATCCCCTTGTTGCCTCTTCTACCTTCTGGACCATAAAATTGTCTGCAAGGCAAGTGAGGAATTTGTTGGACTTTGTACTCTTGGCTGAGTTTGTTTTCCAGCAGATATCAGGATAATTGAAATCATTTGCTAGATCATTTGTTGCTTTATCCCAATAATTATTTCAGGTTCCAGGTTGAGTGGGCATGGTCCGAATCGCCGAGTCAATGTCAACAAGTGTCGCTTCATGTCTGCTGAAGAATGCCTCAGCCAGTATAGTGACAAGCTTGCAGAAGAATATGGGGTAATGTCATCTTAATAGTACTCTTCGTCAGCATCATAATTGATCATTTTGTGATAACAGTGTTTTCACTCATTTTCCTTATTTGCAGTTCTTGTAAAGAAATGGATAGAAATCCTAGGGGCTGTGGATTCATACTAAGAGTTTTCTCAGCAGAGGTTTCTAGTGGTGTCCCAGTTAACAACTTTCCTTCACCTTCTAGGAAAAAGAGGGTTCCAGCTTATGAAATCCATAGCAGTAATCCCATGTCAGAGATAAGACGTCCCGCCATTTAGATTGTCCCAGGGTTTATCAGCAAAGAAGAGTAGAAATATGTGATGCATACTAGAAGATGCTAAACCTTGGCTTGCAGCAATGGGATTCCTGTCAAGGTCCTGCTACTGTGAATTTGATATTTTGGTACCCCTCCGTTTTTGGGACTTCAAGGAAGTTGATGGCCAAGGCAGAACAAGGCAGACATTTTCAGTTTACTACAGGTGTATCAATGCGAAGGAGCCCACAGTGTTTACATAAGCAGGTCCAAGCCGTATTCAGAGGAACAGTTTTGAAGGAATGTGAGACTCCAATATCTTTTACTTCAGACTGTGATAGTAGAGACCCATATAACCTGACTTTCTACCAACTTAATATAGGGTATTATTTGTGCTGTGGGTCAGTGAATGCAACCTCAGTCAGAATATCTATTTCATAAAAGATTATAAAATATGGTTGTAAAACCTGGTTTTTGTGATTGATAAGTCTTATATTTTCCATATGTGTGGATCATGTGGTATCAAATAAACTTTAGACATACTTTGGGCAAAAGAGTTAGCCTAGTGCTATAATTGGTGAGCTGTCTGTTAATGAGAACAAAAATGTTTAAGTGAAGTCGACTGAATTGTACTTGGTGGTTGATTGATATTATTACTGCTGTATTAACTCTTGTTTTATTGTCTTACTGTGCTTTTTTTTGTATTTTGTTCAATGTATTTATGCTGTTGTTTTTGTAAATTGTGCTAGTCGGGCCTTGCCCCATGTGAGCCGCCCTGAGTCCCCGTGGGGAGATGGTGGCGGGGTATAAATAAAGTTTATTATTATTATTATTATTATTATTATTATTATTATTATTACTATTATTATTATTATTATTAAGTGCTGATAGTAAAACAAATGTTCCTTGTTAGGATCCATACATTGCCTTCCGTAAAATAGATCTGAACAATGATGGCGTTGTGACAATGCTTGATTTCCGACGTCTCCTGAATAGCTTAATGATCAACATGACAGATGAGGAATATGAACGTCTGCTTAGCCTCTTTGGAATTAATATCACTTCTACGTTAAACTATCCAGAATTCCTTCAACTGTTCCAAGCACATGCAGTGAAAGAGATGCGCCCTTGGCTAACTCAATCTCACAAGTAAGAAGGACAGCAGTCTCATATAGTAAGATAGATTTACATTATTGTTATATTTGTCAAATAACATGGAATGCAACCTACATAGAAAAAGTTGTGCAAAAAAAATATTGTGGCACTAACAGAGAGGAAGACGAAAGTCACGTAGGATTTGTTGAGTGAAGTCTTCTTTGTCAGACTTAAGTCTATGGAAGCTCGTGCTACCAATTTCTTTAAGTTGGGCTGGATCGACACTGCCATAAAATGCATTCTGAAACTGCATTATATGGCAGTGTCGATCCAGCCGTAGTCTCAAAGATATGACAAGATCCCTTTGCATACTGGTCCAGACTAACACGGCTATGTTTTTGTACAAAAATAAAATAAAATTCTATAGCACTGATTTTTCCCTAAAACGAGTCTACTCCAGTTGCATAAAAAGAGATGGAGCAAACAAATACCAAACTTGGTACTTTCAAAATGTTGTGGATTTCAAATCCTATCAGCCTCAAAGAGTGCAAACAATGGTTAAGAATTCCACGAGCTGTAGTTGAAAACATTTGAAAGACTCAATGTTTTGTGGTAGATTCAAGGCTGTTTCAAATTTGACAATAAGGTGACTGGAAAGTATAGTGGATCTACTCTTCTTCTATCTGGTTCTCTCTGCCATATAACATTAGCCTTGTGTACTTCGCTTAATAGGAAGGTGGGCAAGTTATTAACTTGCCTGCCTCCCACTGAGGTACTTGAGCAGCTCTTACAATGTGATGAAGAACAGCGGATGAACACTTGACACTAATTCACTCTTCAATACGTCTGAAATTATTCAGAGCTAATGTGTTAGAAAATGTGGGGATATGCTTGATGACATAAAACAAGCCTACTCAATTTCAGAATAACATTTTTCCACATTGATGCCTCCCATTATGATAAATATCTGGGTTAATTTCTCTTTACTAATGGCTTGCATTCAGAGCCACCACTAGGTAGGGAGAGGCTGCAACCTCGTCCAGATTTTTAAAAAACAATTGGTTATTATACATAGCACTATTGTATTTTTACTGCCAGGGCTTCAGTTTTAGATTTCAACATTATGCAATACTCACCTTCACATTTGCTGTGCATCAGGAATTAAAATGTATTGGCCTAACCACGGTAGCACTTCAGATTGTCACATTAGTTCTTTTTTTTTAGACTAATTTTTCTTCAGAATTGTTTTTAAAATTAAAGAGCTAAAATAGAACGAAAAGAGGATTTTTCATGATATATTGCTAAAATTAAACAGCATAAACTAAACCAAACCAAATGCAAACACAGGATCTTAACACAGACCTACATTAACATATACATGTTTAACACAACTGTGTGTGTGTTCATTCATTCAGTCGTCTCCGACTCTTCATAACCTCATGGACCAGTCCACGCCAGAGCTCCCTGTCGGCCGTCACTGCCCCCAGTTCCTTCAAGGTCAAGCCAGTCACTTCAAGGATACCATCCATCCATCTTGCCCTTGGTCGGCCTCTCTTCCTTTTTCCTTCCTTTTCCCCCAGCATCATGATCTTTTCCAAACGTCTTTGTCTTCTCATGATGTGGCCAAAATGCTTCATCTTTGCCTCTAATATCCTTCCTTCCAGTGAGCAGCCGGCATTATTTCCTGGAGGATGAACTGGTTGGATCTTCTTGCAGTCCAAGGCACTCTCAGGATTTTCCTCCAGCACCAAAGTTCAAAAGTGTCTATCTTCCTTTGCTCAGCCTTCCTTATGGTCCAGCTCTCGCATCCATAGATTGCTACAGGGAATACCATTGCTTTAACTATGCGGACCTTCGTTGCCAGTGTGATGTCTCTGCTTTTCACTATTTTTTCGAGGTTGGCCATTGCTCTCCTCCCAAGAAGTAAACATCCTCTGATTTCCTGGCTGCAGTCCGTGTCTGCAGTGATCTTTGCGCCTAGAAATATAAAGTCTGTCACTGCCTCCACGTTTTCTCCCTCTATTTGCCAGATATCAATCAGTCTGGTTGCCATGAACTTGGTTTTCTTGATGTTTAACTGCAACCCAGCTTTTGCACTTTCTTCTTTCACCTTGGTGATAAGGCTCCTCAGCCATCAGAGTGGTATCATCTGCATACCTAAGGTTGTTAATGTTGCCTCCAGCAATTTTAACTCCAGCCTTGGATTCGTCAAGACCCACACATCGCATGATGTGTTCTGCGTACAAGTTGAATAGGGAGGGTGAAAGTATGCAGCCCTGCCGTACTCCTTTCCCAATCTTGAACCAGTCTGTTGTTCCGTGATGTGTTCTTACTGTGGCTACTTGGTCTTTATACAGATTTCTCAGGAGACAGACAAGGTGACTTGGTATCCCCATACCACCAAGAACATGCCACAGTTTATTATGATCCACACAGTCGAAGGCTTTAGAATAGTCAATAAAGCAGAAGTAGCTGTTTTTCTGAAACTCCCTGGCTTCCTCCATTATCCAGCGGATATTGGCAATTTGGTCTCTTGTTCCTCTCCCTTTTCTGAACCCAGCTTGTACATCTGGCAACTCTTGCTCCATGTATTGCTGGAGTCTGCCTTGCAGGATCTTGAGCATAACCTTACTGGCATGGGAAATAAGTGCCACTGTATGAAAGTTTGAGGATTCTTTAGCATTTCCCTTTTTTGGTATGGGGATATAAATTGATTTTTTCAAATCTGATGGCCATTATTGTGTTTTCCATATTTGCTGGCATATGGCATGCATCACCTTGACAGCATCATCTTTCAAGATTTTAAACAACTCAGCTGGGATCCCGTCATCTCCTGCTGCCTTGTTATTAGCAATGCTTCTTAAGGCCCATTCAACCTCGCTCCTCAGGATGTCTGGTTCTAATTCACTCACCACACTGTCAAAGCTATCCTCTATATTATTATCCTTCCTATACAGATCTTCTGTATATTCTCGTCACCTTTTCTTGATCTCTTCAGCTTCTGTTAGGTCCTTGCCATCTTTGTTATTGATCATACCCATTTTTGCCTGAAATTTACCTCCAATGTTTCTGATTTTCTGCAAGAGAAAACTACAGAAGCTATTCTATGATTCTCACACTCATTTCTGTTGAATCTTGCACCTTATTATTCTACTCCCTTTATATAATAATTTATAATTACACATCTACTTTAATAATGTTCCTCTCTAATTCATAAATTCTGCAATTGACATTTGTCCCCATAATTGTTGAAAAAAACAATAAATCTCAATTTTTCTTGAAATTCCTCAAAGATTTCTTCTTGATCAGCATCATCACTTTGTTCATCTCTGCTAGTTCAAAAATATTAGTCAGCCATTCTTCTTGCTTTGGGATAACTGTTTCCTTCCATCTCTGGGTATAGCTATTCTTGCAACAGTGATCATATATTGTAGTAATATTCCATGCTTTCTTTTTAGTTAATTGCCCAGCATTCCCAGCGAATAAAAATTTGATTTCATCATGATTTTCACTCTATCATTTTTTCCAGCATCATATATATTTGAGTCCAATATTTTGGGCCTTTTTGCAAGAGGGCACCCTGCCCATCTCGGTCTTCCTAGGCTCGGCGCCTGCGGATTTCCTGCCACTGACACGGCTTTCCCTGGGAAGGCCACGTTGGCAGCAGGAAGGCCGCAGGCGCCAAGCCTAGGAAGACCGAGATGTGTGGAGAGGGCACCCTGCCCATCTCGGTCTTCCTAGGATCAGTGAGATGGGCGGGGTGCCCTCTCCGCCCACTGCGCATTCGCAGTGGGCGGGGCGCCAGAGGTCCCGGTGGCAGGTAAGAGGCCTTCCTGCCTCTGCGGCCGCAGCCTGGGCAGAGGTGCCTCAATGGCGCCCCGTAGGCGATGGCACCTTAAGCAGGCGCGTAAATCACCTTACGGTTGAACCGCCTCTGGTATCACCATTGCGGGAAGCCAGCACAACACGGGAAGCCTCCTGTGTTGTGGTGGAAACAATGCTTTCATCCAAGTTGAGGATGTGGCCTATGCCAGAAGTCACACGGCATTGTCTCCATCCCCCAGACAGGGTGAAAGTGTCCTAGGTCACTAAAATCACCCCATCTGATGAGGTGGCAATAATTCACACCAGGATATACTAGGATAAAATTATTCTACATTTTCCATACAAATACAGGCTGCTCTGTGTGAATATGTGTTCAAATTGTAGATTATGACCTTCAAAGCCCTACAAATTTCCTTTAAAAGTGTGCATGTTACTTGGTTTTGAAGAATAGTACAACAGCAATTGGGAATGGGACTCACAGCACCCTCTTCACTGTTTCTCCTACCCTCAGTAAATGTTCTCCCCATCTTTGGAGTTAAAAAAAGAAGAAGAAAAAACTAAATTGTTACCAATTGAAATCCCTTATTTTGAGTCCTTGCCCATGGAGACAGATGAGTTTAACAAAAAAAATCAGTGTGGGGAAGGATGGGTGCTGATTTGGACCCCTGCAAGCTTACCTTAGTGACATACTGCACATTTTATATTGTGTGTTGATAAAGTTTCCCGAAGAGGGCTTAATGTTTACTGGTTTGCTCCCAATGACTTTAACTTGTATGCATGATTGAACTCTCCTGTGTTTCCTGTAAAAAAAAAATCAGATGCTAGTCTAACTTTCTAGAGAAAATTAGTAATAAATTGCCTATGCAGCCTCAGATCTCACAGGCACTTTTTTCTTTTATGTTACTGCTTTGATTTATAAATATTTTCCCCTCATATTTCAGCTGCAATTAAGCAATTTGACCAATCTGCATGTGCAAATGATAACAGGGATTAACAGAAATTTTATAGACATCATTCCTAACTTGCAGCTGGAGGAGGATGATAGTATTTATAAGGAATTCATTTGTATGCAGATGTTTGGGATGAGTCTTTAAAGCTATCTGCACAAAATACATTAAAAAGCAAGGAAACAAACAAACAAACCTTGTGGGATATTAATGATCCCATTAAAATCAGACCACAGTTAGTGATTATAATAATTCTTTCTTTCTGAGACCCAAACAGATAACGGCGGATGCAGACTTAGCTTGTGAACAAGCTCATTACTATCTTAGTATCAAAGCACAAACCAGATGGAATGACCTAGCTGTGGTAAGCTCCATGTAGTTTTTAAATAAATACATTATCTGAAAAAAATATTTGAGAGCTTCATACAATGTTTATCTTTGATGGTATAATTGTTTTAAAAAACAAGGATTTTATTTACAATAAACAAATAGCTCATTAATAATCAAAACATGCAATAAGTTATAAAATAATGTATTGCAGTATCTGATTTGAAGCAACTGAGTTAGCTTTTCAGCCATTAAAAATGTAGTCGAAAAGCCTACTGCTGTGGATAAGAATGCAATATGGTGTTAGCACTACTGTTGACATAGTGGAGATGTACCTGCTTCGAGCTATCAAAGGCACCATTTTGAAACTCATAACAGCTGGATGAAATGTAGAGGGTGCACTTCAGGATCTTCTGTTCCAAAGGTTTAGTTGAGCGTAAGAATTCTCAATTTGTAATTGTGCCTACAATATCACTTTTTCACCTGAATTTCTTTCCTGGGTGTACCTCTTTGTTCTAAGGAAGCAAACCTAGAGCAGTGTCCCATGACAAAATGTAAACTGTGGACAGTCAGACCAACAACCTCATCACACAGATAGGTCCAGTGTTGTGATTTGCCAACTTCCGTGGTGAACCGGGGTGGCGGTGGAGCAATGTCGGCACCTCGGTCAGCAGTTGATGTTCCCCCATCCCATGTGGGGAAGTGTTACTGTGCAGCTTGGGTCCACCAAAGTCCCATCATTCCTTACCAAACATGGGGAGTCTTCTGTGATTATGGCAGCAGCACCCCACTATGCTGCCATCCCAGTTCACTCAGGGAGCCCCACCAGAAGTCAGCTTATGTTGTTTGATGGGCAATATGGGGCTCCATGAGTGAACTAGGGCAAAAGCATCCTAGGATGCTTTTTTTGCCCTGAGTGATAAAGCTTTTCTCTTTTTCAAAACAGTTCAAGAGGTCTCTCAGGGAATATTCTGGATAGAAAAGGTGATGGCAGTTTGCTGCACCTCTGAGCTCTGATACAGTGTCTCCAGGAGTATCTGGCAGGGGAAGTGTTGGCCAGTTGTAGTTTGGGGCAGTTCTTTGTTTCAGAGTATAATCCATAATAAACCTAAATTGTAAAACTTTTATAGTTGCTGACATTTCCCCAACCATGCAGACCGATGGTGCCACAACTGCATGTAGCTTTTCCTCATGTGCTGGTGGGACATGATATTGAGCTTCTTCACTGAAAGCATTTGAATGACCTAATAATACTTGGGGCATCAAAATGTAGGTTAAAAGGTAAGTTTAAAAATCCCAGGACCTGACAGCAAGTCCACACTCAGGCCTGTCAGTTCCCGGAAATAGTTCTTTGCCATCCTCACGCCTTCCTTTGAAATGGATTTTACAAATCTGCAAAATGGATGAGGGATATCTGGTGGAAGGTTTTTTTAAAAAAATTCTCCCTCATATATGTGTTCATATGAAGATCCCAGTGTACACACAGGCAGATTTCTTCTTTTCTCTCTTCACCCAATTATAAATTCAAGCTCCATTTAATATTACAAACATTAGAACAAAGGAATGGTTGCAGAGAGTTCTGATATAATTGCTTTCCAACTCTGTTCGGCAGTGGAACTCTCTGCCCCGGACTGTGGTGGAGGCTCCTTCTTTGGAGGCTTTTAAGCAGAGGCTGGATGGCCATCTGTAGGGGGTGCTTTGAATGTGATTTCCTGCTTCTTGGCAGGGGGTTGGACTGGATGGCCCATGAGGTCTCTTCCAACTCTACTATTCTATGATTCTATGATTCTATGATTCTGCTTCCATTTAGTCACCTGGCTCCATTTTTGACAGCCCAATCAGCTATTTTGGGCTTTTAAAACATGCACATGTGCTGGAGCAGTCTGCACAGGGGGACTGGAAAAAGTCACATGTTTTCCATGACTGCAGGGATATACAGGACATTTTTGGGGCAGAATCGATTTTAAACACATCTTTTAAACACATGCTTTTGAGCTGTTAACCTGATTCTGCCTTCACTTTCCCCAAACGTCATTTAGCCACACAGCCCTTTTATCGTGGTTTCTTCTGGTCTTTTAGGCATGTGTAAAAGGGCCCTTAAAAGAAAGGCAAATTCCTTGACAGCATTTCCCCAGCAGAAAATTATTGGATTTTGGGGGGGGGGGGGGGGCAGGCATCTATGGATTGGCAGTCTGGGTTCAGAGGAAACTTTATTTCTTATAACATATTGACGGAGGATGAATCTACACTGGTTGGCAAATCCATGGCCAGTTTAGAGCAGAATTGCTCCAGACTTCCCCCAGAGGCAACCACAAACATCCTGGCATGGTGGTGTCACAGGCATTGGCCCTGCTGTCAAATTACCTTACTTTCCTTGTCACTGTTAGCCAGCCACAGAGATCTATGCAAATTCTGGCTGCCAGAAGCATCCTATTCTGACCTCAACTTACTTACTTACTTACTTACTTACTTACTTACTTAGGCAATCCCTCGTAGGCTGAGGATGATGGTCCTCCCATTCTGGTGTCTTGGGGATGTGTCTGTAGGTAGCTGAAGAGACCTATTCTTGATCCGCATGTTCTCCCACAGTGAGGACATTGGTTTCCTGGTGGAAGGCAGTTCGGGTCAGGGTTTTCTTGATGCGCCTTCCTCTTGGCATGTTCCTCCCTTAAGCCCTCCACTTGTGCCTCTTCAAACTCCGCAGCACTGCTGGTCACAGCTGACCTTCAGTTGGTGCGCTCAAGGGCCAGGGCTCCCCAGTTCTCAGTGTCTATGCCACAGTTTTTAAGGTTGGCTTTAAGCCCATCATTTCCTGTCCACCAACTTTCTATTTTCCATTCTTGAATTGGGAGTATAGTAACTGCTTTGGGAAACAGTGATTGGGCATTCGGATAACGTGGCCAGTCCAGTGGAGTTGATGGTGTAGGAGCATTGCTTCAGTGCTGGTGGTCTTTGCTTCTTCCAGCATGCTGACATTTGTCCACCTGTCTTCCCAAGAGATTTGTAGGATTTTTCGGAGGCAACACTCATGAAATTACTCCAGGAGTTGAGGTTAACATCTGTAGACCGTCCACGTTTTGCAGGCATATAGCAGGGTTGGTAGGACAATGGCTTTGTAAATGAGCACCTTGAGCTCAGGTGATGTTGTATTTCAGTGTCAATGTTGACTTTTGTGGAGAGGTGGCTGCCAAGGTAGTGGAAATGGTCAACATTTTCTAATGTTACACCATTAATCTGTATTTCTAGCCTTGCAGAGGGATTGGCTGGTGCCTGTTGGAAGAGCACTTTGGTTTTCTTGATGTGCAGTGAGAGGCCCAGCTTCTCATATGCTTCTGCAAAAGTGTTTAGAGTGGCTTTTAGGTCTTCTTCTGAATGTGCACAGACTACGTTGTCATTGGCATATTGGAGTTCTATAATAGATGTTGTGGTGACCTAGGTTTTGGCTTTCAGTCTGCTGAGATTAAATAGCTTGCCATCTGTCCGATAGATGATTTCCACTCCGGTGGGAAGCTTCCCATCAACAAGGTGAAGTATCCTAGCGATGAAGATGGAAAATAAGGTTGGGGCAATAACACATCCCTGTTTGATACCTGATTCCACCTTAAATGGATCACTTTGGGAGCCATTGCTGTCCAAGACTGTTGCCATCATGTCAACGTGGAGAAGCCACAGGATGTTCATCAATTTGTCAGGGCATCCAGGTTTTTGGAGGATGGTCCAGAGAGCACTGTGTCGAATGCCTTTGCAAGACCAGGAAGAAGGAGAGAGCTTATTTCTCCCCTCCTGCCTTGTTGTATAGGGACCTGTGTTAATTCAAAATGGATAACCTGCAATGGCCAAGACTTCTCAGAGCAATGGCAGCCAAATAGGGACAATCTTTTCCATGTTTTTCCTGCACTGATGGGCATAAGTACATGGCAATAGTGGCAATATCCTTTTCTGAACTGCAGACTGGCCAGAATCAAGCCTGATTCAACTATCCAAGGGCCCTAAAGCCATGGGATACTCTGGGACTTCAAGTAAACTTTGAAGTATCCT